>NC_091193.1:24020400-24055400 GCF_040958095.1 Procambarus clarkii
TCCCCACCCTGCCCCCCCCCCCCCCGGCCCCCCAACACCTTCCCTTCTCTCATCTTTGTGTCCGTCTCCCCCAGCCCCCCTCTCCCTCCCCCTCCTCCTCCCCCCTATAATTCGCTACGACTCAAGTAAAAGTCACCCCCCCCCCCCTCCCCCCTGGTAATTACCATAATGCACGACTACCGTCGCTCGTCCTGTGTACAGAACCACCCTACACAACCACCTGTGTACCCGGGTGTGGTGGTTACCTCCACCTGCCCGGCACCTGCCCCGTCCGCCGGCAGGGTGCCCATACCAACACCGCTGTGTGCCCCCGGGGGGTCATCGTGGGGCCTACACGGTGTACCGTACCTTGCAGTTCACAGGATAATAGCCTGATGGATCGTGAGTCCTCATACTGGTTCTTGCAGTACCTGAACACACACACACACCTCAAGAGGCTCCCTCTGCTCCTCACACCAAGTCCCTCACTTCCTCACAGCCGACAACGTGACTAGATTATACAAGGGCGGAGGCGGCCACACACAACATGACAAGGAAATTTGTAAAGAAGTAAATGCCAGTTTCCTTGATGTGTTGACTGAGCTTCCGGTGCCAGGAGAGCAAGTAATCCTAGATGACAGAATGACAAACATCACAAATATTATATTATATTACACACACATTATATATATATATATATATTATATATATATATATATATATATATATATATATATATATATATAAATATATATCTCCTGTCCCTCCCTTCATGTCAGACTCGGGGGCCTTGGCGTGCGCACAGCAACACAAATCGCTGTACCAGCGTTCCTGTCCTCTTCAGTGGGGTCTGACAACTTGGTGAAGGAAATCCTACCTGAGCACCTAGTTCAACAGACAAGGGTACATGATTCCAGCTTCACAGACTGCACAACCAAATGGGTCTCTCTCGCAGGACCAGCACCCCAACCACCGCCTTCTGAAGCCCATAAGCAATCCAGCTGGGATCGCCCCATTGCCGACCAAGAAGCTGCAACTTTGCTAGAAGCTGCGACAACACCACATGACACTGCCCGACTTAGAGCTGTAGCAGCTCCTCATGCAGGTGACTTCCTATTAGCAACCCCAATGTCAGCAACCGGCACCCGTCTCACACCGCAGGCCCTCCGAATTGCTGTAGCTCTCCGCCTCGCTGCCCCAATCCACACCGAATACAGGTGTATTTGCGGCGAGGCAGAGGCCGACAGGTACGGACGGCATGGCCTTCTGTGCCAAAGGACAGGAGGATGGCATGCAAGACACGGCGAGGTTAACGACATTATCTAGAGAAGCCTTACCACAGCCGGTTGTCCAGCAGAGAGAGAGCCCCGTTACCTAATGTCCCGCAACTCTGATGAGCCTGTCGGTCGCCCAGACGGAATTACGGTGAACCCCTGGAAGAATGGTAGACAGTTGGTGTGGGACTACACTTGCGTTTCAACTTTAGCCAATACCTATGTTGACTTCAGTGCTACACAAGCAGGAGGAGCTGCCAATCGCCGGGAAGCGGCCAAGTCACGTAAATACAGAGACCTTGAACACCACTACAATATTGTCCCCATTGCCTCAGAGACACTTGGTGCCTGGGGTAAAAGTGCTGCTAGTGTTTTGAAGGACACTGGGTCCAAGATAATTGAAACAACTAGAGACCCTAGAGTCGCCAGTTTTCTCTTTCAGCGCCTTAGTGTGGTGATCCAGAGAGGAAATGCTCACTGCATCCATGGTTCCTGCCCGCCATCTGAGGAGCTGGAGGAGCTATACAACTTGTGACAAGCAGCCTTGTACCCTGTATGTAACCAATGTTGTAACCCTTTTTGTGTAATGACATTTTAAAATAAAATTAGATACCTATACACACATACCAAAAGAATAGGGGTGGTAGGAGAAAATATCAAAGTGTTCAGTGAGGATCCACAAGGTTTGAGTACTCTTTATTTTCTTCTCCGAGGCTATGGGTCCCTAAACTTGCACCAGACGTGGTACCCCTTCAAGGTTTAAAAAATTAATATAATATTATATATAATATTATAATATATATATATATATATATATATATATATATATATATATATATATATATATATATATATATATATATATATATATATATATTGGTGTATACTGGCAGCAGGTTTTCTTTCAAACATGTTTCATTGAATATGACCGCATATTCTGTATTTATTATTTTCTGGTTTAGGGCTTCTATCCCTCTAACTATTTTCTTAGCATCAGGGCTTAATTGGAATAGGAGTTCTCCAAAACTCATTTTCGTACTTTTAAGGTGAAGAAAAGAAGTGATTTACTATAGAGTGTATTACACTTATTTGTATAATTTGCACGACGTTTCGAACCTCCATGGTTCATTCTCAAGTGAACAGATCTTACAATACTAGTTGATTTTATACCCGCATTAGGTCAGGTTATAATACAATGAAGGTGAAAAACATGGGGGGATACATAAGGGATAAACATAGGGGCTGCAGAAGGCTTATTGGCCCATACGAGGCATCTCCTATCTAAACACAAAGATTAATCCAGTGTAATTGGCCTGTTATGTTGGACATTGTCTTCTGTGTTGGCATCGATATGTTCTTGTCTTGTCCTTACTCTCATGGTGGGTAGAGTAGATAGTTCCGTGATTTGGGTGTTCATGGTAGGTCGCTCTATTCTTATGTGAATTGCCTCAAGAATTTGTAATCTTCTTGAATCTTGGGTTTTGTCTATTATGCAAGTATTCTTGTTCAACATTTCTCTTGTTAGAGTAATGTCATGGGCTTGTCTCATGTGATTCCTAGGGGCACCAGATTGAAGATGGCATGTCAAACGCCTCGTCAGCTTGGTCGACGTCATACCTATGTACTTACATTGAAGGTTACATCCTTCGTGGGGGCAAGTGTACATGTATACAACGCTTGACTGCTGTAGAGGGTTCTCCGTCGGCTTCGGGCTGTTTTTGATAAGGAGTTCGGAAGTCTTCTTGGTTTTGTAGAATATTACAATCTTACAATTTTTGTAGAATAATACAATCTTAACCCCACGACTCAAAGAAGCAGCGAAACAACTAAAAAATCTGAAAGACGTAACAATAAGAAAAGCCGACAAAACAGCAGCATATGTATTGATTCCTACCCATGAATACATGAACAAAATTAGCGACATCCTAAGTGACGACTCCAAATTTCAACGAATCACGAGGAACCCCGTAGAAGACCTTAAGCGGAAAGTAAACAAAACAATTACAGCAATCAACGCAAAGAAAGGTAGTGTGCATTTCAATAAACTTCAAGGCGACTATGGCTTAGGATATGCCTACGGCAATGTTAAGACGCATAAACCAGGTAACCCACTACGCCCTATAATCAGCCAAATACCAACCCCAACTTATCACCTGGCAAAGAAACTCAATGAACTCCTAACTCCATACACTCCAAGTAAGTTTAGTCTACAATCATTAGCAGATTTCCTAGAATTGATCAAATCTACCCAGCCCGATGGAATTATCGCTTCCCTGGACGTTGAATCCCTTTTTACCAACGTCCCAGTCGACACAACCATAGGAATGATACTGGACAGAGTATACAGAGACGAGAGCACCCCCAAATTAGACATACCTGAGCCACACTTGAAAAGTCTTCTCGAAGCATGTACAAAGGAAGCCCCTTTCATCAGTCCACAAGGAGACATGTATTTACAAATAGACGGAGTAGCAATGGGCTCCCCCTTAGGAGTTTTATTTGCCAATTTTTATATGGGAACCATCGAAGATAGGGTCTTCAGTAGCAGACAAAAACCAACTGTATACTGCCGTTATGTAGATGACATATTCGTAATAGTAAAAGACTCAGATGAACTAATTGACCTAAAAAGACACCTAGAGAGAGAGTCAGTACTCCGATTTACACATGAAAATAGTGAAAATAACAGTCTGCCATTCTTGGATGTACTAATAACAAAAACAGGAACCTCTTTAAGCACCAACGTATATACCAAGCCCACCAACATAGGATTATGCCTGAACGGTAGAAGTGAGTGCCCCCAAAGATACAAAGCCAGTGTTCTCAATGCTTATATTCGTCGAGCGCTTACCCACTGCTCTGAATGGAGCAACGTGAGTAGAGAGTTTGAAAGAGTAACTCAGGTATTGGTGAACAACGGATATAGCAACGCGGAAATAAACGCTGCTATAAGAAGACACTTGGACCGTTGGTATAATTCAGAACCTAGAACAGAAACCACAACACCCCCAATAAAATTATATTACAAATCAACCATGCACAGTGAACATATAAAAGAGGAAAGAATAATGAAAGAAATAATCCGTAAAGGAGTAAAAAGCACTACTCCTAACCAAAACATAAACCTGATAATATTCTACAAAACCAAGAAGACTTCCGAACTCCTTATCAAAAACAGCCCGAAGCCGACGGAGAACCCTCTACAGCAGTCAAGCGTTGTATACATGTACACTTGCCCCCACGAAGGATGTAACCTTCAATGTAAGTACATAGGTATGACGTCGACCAAGCTGACGAGGCGTTTGACATGCCATCTTCAATCTGGTGCCCCTAGGAATCACATGAGACAAGCCCATGACATTACTCTAACAAGAGAAATGTTGAACAAGAATACTTGCATAATAGACAAAACCCAAGATTCAAGAAGATTACAAATTCTTGAGGCAATTCACATAAGAATAGAGCGACCTACCATGAACACCCAAATCACGGAACTATTTACTCTACCCACCATGAGAGTAAGGACAAGACAAGAACATATCGATGCCAACACAGAAGACAATGTCCAACATAACAGGCCAATTACACTGGATTAATCTTTGTGTTTAGATAGGAGATGCCTCGTATGGGCCAATAAGCCTTCTGCAGCCCCTATGTTTATCCCTTATGTATCCCCCCATGTTTTTCACCTTCATTGTATTATCACCTGACCTAATGCGGGTATAAAATCAACTAGTATTGTAAGATCTGTTCACTTGAGAATGAACCATGGAGGTTCGAAACGTCGTGCAAATTATACAAATAAGTGTAATACACTCTATAGTAAATCACTTCTTTTCTTCACCTTAAAAGTACGAAAATGAGTTTTGGAGAACTCCTATTCCAATTAAGCCCTGATGCTAAGAAAATAGTTAGAGGGATAGAAGCCCTAAACCAGAAAATAATAAATACAGAATATGCGGTCATATTCAATGAAACATATATATATATATATATATATATATATATATATATATATATATATATATATATATATATATATATAATCTAAGAACTCTTTGACCCGGCCAGGATTCGAACCCATGCCGTCCAGGATCACCCCTAAACATACACAGTACCGTGACCACCGCACCAATGAACTTGTGCACCAGGTGACTGAAGGTCGAGAGGCGGGGCCCAAGAGTCGGAGTTCCTCCCGGAAGTACAAGAAGCGAGAGCACTCACCAGCAAACACGACCCGACTCCAGGATGAATGTGACAGTCACTGGTTCGAGACCCACACACACTGCCATCATGACCGTGGGAAGACCGCCTTTCCACCCCCCGAACCCCCTTCCCAAACATTGCCCCTTCCCCCCCCCCCCATTCCACTACCTACTGCCACAATAGGTGTATTAAGAACCCATCTCCCCCCCCTTCACCACCCGCGAACTCCCGCCCTAGAGAGGGTGGTGCTCCCCGCCCGCCAGGACGGAGGTGGGTGATACAGAGGGCGGGACACCGGGTGGAGGAGGGAACGCGCAGCCACTCCCACTCTTTGCCAGAACTATTTCCCATGGCAAGAGCAGGAGAGTCAACACGGTGAGGGCCAGGAACACGGCAGTAGGAAGCTGCAGATGATGAAGGCCCTCAGTCCCCTTCTGGCTAAAGGTACACCAATGTTCGTAAACTAAGTCTCCCAACAATCATCATGACTAAGTCTCCCAACAATCATCACGACTAAGCCTCCCAACAATCATCATGACTAAGCCTCTCAACAATCATCATGACTAAGTCTCCCAACAATCATCATGACTAAGTCTCCCAACAATCATCATGACTAAGTCTCCCAACAATCATCATGACTACGTCTCCCAACAATCATCATGACTAAGTCTCCCAACAATCATCATGACTAAGTCTCCCAACAATCATCATGACTAAGCTTCTCAACAATCATCATGACTAAGCCTTCCAACAATCATCATGACAGTCTCCCAACAATCATCATGACTAAGTCTCTCAACAATCATCACGACTAAGCCTCCCAAAAATCATCATGACTAAGCCTCCCAACAATCCCCCCCCCCCCATGCCTTCTCCCGTCTTGGACCTAAAGTCTTAGAGGACCTTCCCTCCCCTACTGAGCCTCCACACCCTGGAGCAATCTCTGTGAAACTGGAAAAATAAACTTAATACTGTATATTATATATACATATACATTATAAGTATATTTGGGGGAGCAGGTTTTCTTTAGCTCACATGGTAATCAACACAACAGCATCATTACATGTATTAAATATGGCAGAAAAGGTTTGATCAATTAATCTAGCAAGAATATTTTCTATATTTATGTTCCTTTACCACTCGGGAAGCTGAATAATTCATCCTCCAAATATTATTGCACATTTTCAATAGGCCTGACGCATATTGTTAAAAGATGTGTTCCGGTAAAGTACACCTCAGCATCCTCGGAGGTACAGTGAATGTAATGGGCAAAACTACCGGTATACATTACATGCTGGTATGTGGAGGAGTGAAGGGGCTGCCGTGTCGAGGGCTGTGGAATCTGCCCTTCATTCTCCATGGTTGGCTGAGGCAGAAGGTCCTACTTGTTTCTTGGGGTTGTAGATGTAGAACGTAACTAGGTGTAATCTGGCTGTTAAAATTGGATGAGAGTGCTGAAAGTTAAGTGCTTTGGCTATGTCTAATCTGTTGGTGCTGAAGATAAGTTCCCACAGCCTGTAAAGTGCCCCTGATGACGCGCGTCTCAAATAGCCTCTGACAACTAAGTCCAGCTCTCGAGCTGCTGGCCTGCACGTGTGGCCTAGCCTCTACACCCGGCGGAACTGCTGCTACTAACAGAAGGGGCGATAGAGGGCCTCTGGCGCCTTAAAACCAGTTGCTTCGGGCAGATGGAACTCGTTAGCCTGGAAAGGCAGCTCATCTAGGGGAAGGAAAACCCCAATTCAAACCTCTGTTGTCTTGTGGCTAAACCCACTCATGGGAAAGGCTTCGGGAGTCAACCCCGAGGAAAAATCCGGAGTCGGAGTCCCTAAGGCAGTTTGCAGCTGTTTACAGCTACATTCCGGCAACTCCTGCGACGACATTGGTGCCAAGCGTATCGGCGCCCGCCCTTCCCTTGGACCACATCGGTGGCGTGGAGAGGGTGGATCTGCTGCATGGGCAACAGCTGGTCCTCCATAACTACTGCCCAGGCCTGTGCCCTGGAGAGGACACTCCAGCGTCGCCTTGGCGTCGGCTCAACACGGGGAGTGACAGTTACCGGTGACAAGTCTACCACTCAACAGCCGTAAGGTGAGGCGCCAGGGGTTGATTTTTCGCAACAGCTTCGGTGTTTATCAGCGCTCGCTGCGGCCGGGTCTGCCGTTCTCGGGTTGGACGTCACAGACACAGCAGACGCTGCATCCCGCTAGACACTGAGGGCACAACTCCATAACCCCACGGGATGAAGGAAGGAATTATCAAGGGAAAGCGCCAAGCCATTACGACTATATAGCACTGGGAAGGGGTCAGGATAAGGATTTGGTGATGGGACGGGGGAATGGTGCCGCAACCACTTGGACGGTCGGGGATTGAACGCCGATCTGCATGAAGCGAGACCGTCGCTCTACCGTCCAGCCCAAGTGGTTGGGTCCCCACGGGATGAACGGATGCCTACACATTATTACTAGTGCCGGATGCCTACACATTATTAATAGTGCCTTGTAGATTGTGCCTCGTCGGTGACTTGGGAGATGGTGTCGTCTTATCTACACACTGAGGTTGTTGGGGCTGACAGTCCCAACGTGGACATGTGAAGACGTAGACAACATTCGCCTACTTCAAAGTATTCTGTCTGTAGCAAGAGCGAGAGAGAACTACCACATCTACCAGTACTATTGACGCTACGACATAAGTTACTATTGTAACTACCACCAGGGACACCACTCTACCACTACATTGGAACCACTTGTTCTTCAAGAACAAGTTAGATAAGTTATTGCAAGAAGTACCGGACCAACCAGGCTGTAGTGGATATGTGAGCCTGCGGGCAGCTGCAAGCAACAGCCTGTTGGACCAAGCTACCAAAAGTCGAGCCTGGGCTCAGGCCGAGCAGTTGAAGAACTCCCGAAACCCTCTGCAGGTAAGCCCCAGGTAAACTACCATTCACAGTTTGAGGAGACAGCATCGCCTAACGTATGAAACAAAAATGCTAAAAAAAAACGAGAGTTTACAGCTCCCACGAAACTTATATTCGCTATCGTCAATTTCCATCACTTGACATTTGTCCACGTTAACTCCATTAGCCATCTTCCACTCCCTTCACTTAGATTTAAGTACACGTTGGTCGGAGGGTGTCGGTGGCCCTCGGGTTAACCTTGTCATGTGTTGCACCACAACCAACCATGTGTATGCTGCATGACCGTATTCTTAGGTATTCCTTCTGGGGTATAACTTTATATACACACTACACAGCCTAACACACATGACTGGAGTCATGGTCACACCAGCAGCAGTCTACACTACAACTCTCCCCTGGCTGGTGAGTGCACGCCTCCCCTGGCTGGTGAGTGCACGCCTCCCCTGGCTGGTGAGTGCACGCCTCCCCTGGCGGGTGAGTGCACGACAACTGGCGCTACACTACTGTGTAGTCACCAGGTATACTACACAGGGCGAGGAAGTAGAACAGTCGTAGCACGTAAACAATACTTCACCAACAGTGTTAAACACCCGTGACCCCACATCTGGTCCCCTGTGACCCCACATCTGGTCCCCAGTGACCCCACATCTGGTCCCCTGTGACCCCACATCTGGTCCCCAGTGACCCCACATCTGGTCCCCAGTGACCCCACATCTGGTCCCCAGTGACCCCACACCTGGTCCCCAGTGACCCCACACCTGGTCCCCAGTGACCCCACATCTGGTCCCCTGTGACCCCACATCTGGTCCCCAGTGACCCCACATCCGGTCCTCAGTGACCCCACATCTGGTCCCCAGTGACCCCACATCCGGTCCCCAGTGACCCCACATCTGGTCCCCAGTGACCCCACATCCGGTCCCCAGTGACCCCACATCTGGTCCCCAGTGACCCCACATCCGGTCCCCAGTGACCCCACATCTGGTCCCCAGTGACCCCACATCTGGTCCCCAGTGACCCCACATCTGGTCCCCAGTGACCCCACATCTGGTCCCCAGTGTCCCCACATCTGGTCCCCAGTGACCCCCGCCCCCCCCCCCCAGACTACAGCTCCTGGTCCTGTTGTGGCAGTACTTACAGTAACGACAAGGACCACAGTATATACACCGACGGACAACAAAATTAGAAAGTAGAAATCGGCACTATTGACTTGGACAAACCGGAAACTATTTTTTACTTGTGTTGCAAAGACAAACTAACCTATTCTAACCTTCGTAGGCGTAATACACGATATCTGAGGCCTAATATAAGAACATAAGAATAAAGGTAACTGCAGAAGGCCTATTGGGCTATGCGAGGCAGCTCCTATTGATAACCAGCCAATCCCCACTCAGGTAAGTACATAGTACACCTGTGTGTGCTAAACTAGGGCGAGGAATGTTTAAGTTTGTGATTTAGCTTCATTTATGTTAAAAGAATTCCTCACTAGTCAGTATACTACTATCTAAGAGGTAAGAACGTGCGAACTGTGACTACTGACGGCCGGCACAACACACACTCTCTAAACAGGAAGATGGCTGGGATTTGCTGATGCTACAAATTACGAGAAAGATTAAGGCAAAGACGGACAGCATGAAACTACAAGATGACCTGGACCAACTGAAGGAATGGTCCAACAAATGGCCATTAGAGTTTAAGTCGACCAACTGCAAAGTAATAAAAATATGCATAGGGAGGCCAAATACAAGGTAAAGTTTAGTTGGAGAAAGCTTTCATGAACATTTTGGGGATTGACATCACGTCAGACCTGTCCCTTGAAGCCCACATCAAGAGAATAACATCAGCGGCATATGCCAGTTTGGCCAACATAATAACGGCCTTTAGAAACTTGTATAAGGAATCATTTGGAACCTTGTATACCACATATGTCAGACCAGTCTTGGAGTATGCAGCTCCAGCATGGAGTCTCCTTATCTATCCAAGTACACGACTAAAGTGAAGAAGTTTCAAAGATGCACCAGACTAGTGGCCGAGCTGAGAATTATTAGCTACGAGGAAACATTACTGGAATTAAACCTGACGACATGAAACTTAGGGGAGACATGATCACCACACACACAATTCTCAGGGGAATTGATAGGGTGGATAAAGACATTATTCAACACGGGTGGTACTCACACAAGGGAACACGGGTGGAATCTGAGTATACAGATGAACCACAGACACATTAGACCGTGTTCAGTGTCAGAGTAGTTAACACATTGAATGCATTAGGCAGTGATGTGGTGGAGGCTGACTCCATACACAGTTTTTAGTGTAGATATGATACAGCCCAATAGGCTCAGAAACCTGTACATTAGTTGATTGACAGTTGAGAGTCTGAACCAAAGAGCCCAAGTTCAACCCCGCAAGCACAACTAGGTGAGTGTACACACACACATAATACACCATACCTCACTACACTCCTCAAACACACCAGTCACGTTGACCCGTACAGCAGTAGGCTTAACGAGCTAGTTTACAATGACGAGGATTTGTGGGGAACCTTGGAGCCTGGGCCCCGCCGAGGCACCAACACACACGCTGCCTGCACCTGGCGACCACTCCAGAGTCCTCACTATGACACTACACATCAACACACCAGAGTCAGGGCACTACACAGCACCACGAACCCCGTCCATCACATCACCTGATCATCCACCAGCTCCTCCAACCTCTCAACCATCGGCCCTGTGGTGGTGGTCCCTCCCACAGCTGGTGGTCCACGACCCACTCCCACAGCTGGTGGTCCACGACCCACTCCCACAGCTGGTGGTCCAAGAGCCACTCCCACAGCTGGTGGTCCAAGAGCCACTCCCACAGCTGGTGGTCCAAGAGCCACTCCCACAGCTGGTGGTCCAAGAGCCACTCCCACAGCTGGTGGTCCAAGAGCCACTCCCACAGCTGGTGGTCCAAGAGCCACTCCCACAGCTGGTGGTCCAAGACCCACTCCCACAGCTGGTGGTCCAAGAGCCACTCCCACAGCTGGTGGTCCAAGAGCCACTCCCACAGCTGGTGGTCCAAGAGCCACTCCCACAGCTGGTGGTCCAAGAGCCACTCCCACAGCTGGTGGTCCAAGACCCACTCCCACAGCTGGTGGTCCAAGACCCACTCCCACAGCTGGTGGTCCAAGACCCACTCCCACAGCTGGTGGTCCAAGAGCCACTCCCACAGCTGGTGGTCCAAGAGCCACTCCCACAGCTGGTGGTCGAAGACCCACTCCCACAGCTGGTGGTCCAAGACCCACTCCCACAGCTGGTGGCCCAAGACCCACTCCCACAGCTGGTGGTCCAAGACCCACTCCCACAGGTGGTGGTACACGTATTTACACGTTGTTTCAAAATACTCAACGCAGCGGCCAACCCACATTCTAATGATTGTCATATTGTGACGCAAGAAGTGAATTGGTAATTTGTAGGGGGTCTGGGGGGTCTGGGGCGGAAAAGGGTGGGGGGGGGGTGAAGCTCCCCAAAACAGCGAGTTCACCTCCTGTCCTGGTTAACGTGCGCACGCACGCACGCACGCACGCACGCACGCACGCACGGTCACATTAATGTGGATCAACAGGAAAATGATAACAATAATGTTGAACTAAAAATGTCGCACAAAACAGACTCACTCTCCCCTCACACACCCAGCCCGTGACCCAGGGGTCACACACCAGGGGTCACACACCAGGGGTCACAACAGGGGTCACACACCAGGGGTCACACCACCAGGGGTCACACCACTAGGGGTCACACTAGGGGTCACACACCAGGGAGTCACACACCAGGGGTTACACCAGGGGGTCACACACCAGGGGGTTACACCAGGGGTCACACACTAGGGGTCACACACCAGGGGTCACACCAGGGGTCACACACCAGGGGTTACACCAGGGGTCACAATAGGGGTCACACACCAGGGGTCACACACCAGAGGTCACACACCAGGGGTCACACACCAGGGGGTCACACACCAGGGGTCACACACCAGAGGTCACACACCAAGGGTCACACACCAAGGGTCACACACAAGGGGTCACACACCAGAGGTCACACACCAGGGGTCACACCACTAGGGGGTCACACTAGGGGTCACAATATCCCCCAGCTACAATGGAGGAATGTACAAAAGCTGTTCTTGTGTACCCTCTCTCTATACCCCCCCTCCCCCCCCCCACACCCCCCCCCCCCCACACCCCCCCCCCAAAAAAAAAAGGTTCCCCTCCAGTGTTCGTGGTGGTCAGACGGCCGGACACAATGCCAAGGACTAACCATAACCATTTCGTAGGCCTAAATCATCAGTCCTTGGACGTAATACAGTACGTATATGTACTATCCTCGGCCCAAATCTTAGGCCTAGGTGGTGGATATCCTTTCGGGCCGTCCATTCAACTATTAGTATACAACGGCTTGTCTCTGGGCACCTGGGCCGGGGGGGGGGGGGAGTAGGGTTACTTTGCATTGGTTTTTGTGCATGTGACGTCACTGATACCTGGTTGATGGGGTTCTGGGAGTTGTTCTACTCCCCAAGCTCGGCCCGAGGCCAGGCTTGACTTGTGAGAGTTTGGTCCACCAGGCTGTTGCTTGGAGCTGCCCGCAGGCCCACATACCCACCACAGCCCGGTTGGTCCGGCACTTCTTGGAGGAAACTATCCAGTTTCCTCTTGAAGATGTCCACGGTTGTTCCGGCAATATTTCTTATGCTCGCTGGGAGGACGTTGAACAACCGTGGACCTCTGATGTTTATACAGTGTTCTCTGATTGTGCCTATGGCACCTCTGCTCTTCACTGGTTCTATTCTGCATTTTCTTCCATATCGTTCACTTTAGTATGTTATTATTTTACTGTGCAGATTTGGTACCTGGCCCTCCAGTATTTTCCACGTGTATATTATTTGATATCTCTCCCGTTCTCTTTCTAGTGAGTACATTTGGAGAGCTTTGAGACGATCCCAATAATTTAGGTGCTTTATTGCGTCTATGCGTGCCGTATATGTTCTCTGTATTCCCTCTATTTCAGCAATCTCTCCTGCTCTGAAGGGGAAAGTGAGTACTGAGCAGTACTCGAGACGGGACAACACAAGTGACTTGAAGAGTACAACCATTGTGATGGGATCCCTGGATTTGAAAGTTCTCGTAATCCATCCTATCATTTTTCTGGCTGACGCAATATTTGCTTGGTTATGCTCCCTAAAATTTAGGTCGTCAGACATCATTATTCCGAAATCCTTTACATGTTGCTTTCCTACTATGGGCAAAGTTGATTGCATTTTGTACCCTGTATTATGTTTAAGGTTCTCATTTTTACCGTACCTGAGTACCTGGAATTTTTGCTGTTAAACATCATATTATTTTCTGCTGTCCAGTCGAAAACTTTATTAATATCTGCTTGAAGTTTTTCAATGTCTTCAGCAGAGGTAATTTTCATGCTCATTTTTGTGTCATCTGCAAAGGATGATACGAAGCTGTGACTTGTATTTGAGTCTATGTCTGATATGAGAATAAGGAAAAGCAGTGGTACAAGAACTGTACCTTGAGGTACAGAGCTTTTAACTGCGCTTGTACTCGATTTGATATGGTTGGCTGTTACTGTTTGTGTTCTGTTCGACAGAAAACTGAGTATCCAGCGTCCTACTTTACCAGTTATTCCCATTGACCTCATTTTGTGTGATATCACTCCATGGTCACATTTATCGAATGCCTTTGCTAAGTCCGTATATACCACATCTGCATTTTGTTTTTCTTCTAATGCCTCAGTGACTTTGTCGTTGTGTTCAAGTAGCTGTGAGAGGCACGAACTTCCATCTCTAAAACCATGTTGGCCTGGATTGTGAAGGTCATTGGTCTCCATGAAACTAGTGACCTGACTCCTGATCACTCTCTCAAATACTTGTATTATGTGGGACGTTAGTGCAACTGGTCTATAATTCTTTGCCAATGCTTTGCTCCCTCCCTTGTGTAGAGGAGCTATGTCTGCTGCTTTAAGTGCATCTGGTATCTCCCCCGTGTCTAAGCTCTTCCTCCACACTATACTGAGTGCCTGTGCTACTGGCACTGCATTTCTTTATAAATATTGAATTCCATGAGTCTGGACCAGGGGCTGAGAGCATGGGCATGTTGTCAATTCCTCTTTAAAAATCTGCCATGCTCGTACTGATATCAGTTATATTTACAGGGGTTTGGATATCACGCATAAAGAAGTTGTCCGGATCTTCCACTTTCATGCTGTATATCTGGATGCTAAACATGTCCTCATACTGCTTTTTTAGGATTTCACTAATTTCTTTGTCATCCTCAGTGTATGAACCTTTAATAGTACGAATAGGACCATTACTGGCAGTGGTTTTTGCTTTTGATTTAGCATATATGAAGAAATATATATTTTTTGTTTTATTTAATTGCTTTCTGTTCTAGTTGCTTTTCTTTAATCTCCCAGTTTAAATTATTCCTTCTTTGCATGGAAAGTCGTGTCTGCTTCAGCATTTCCGTTAACTTTTTTCTCATCTTGTAATGTCGTCTGCGTTCTCTTTCTACGTTGGACCTCTTTCTGGCTTTCCTCAAAGGAACATGTTTCAGACAGACTTCATAGGTTTCAGAAGTCAGTTTTTCTATTCTTTGTGTAGGATTTTTATTACTTAGAACATTTTCCCATTGAATGTTTATAAGTTCCCTGTTTATTTTCTCCCAGTCTATCCTTGTATTATTAAAATTTAATTTATTGAATAGCTCTTCTAGCTTGTTGTTTCTCTTGGGCCTACTACCGTTATTAATGTTAGTTTGCACTTCAGTGAGCTTGTGGTCCGAGTACGTAGTATCGGGGACAGTAATGTCTCTGATTAGCTCATCATTGTACGTGAATATCAGGTCCAGCGTGTTCTCGTTCCAAGTCGAAGTCGGTTCTGTAATCTGCTGACTGAGCGAGAATTTGTCACAGAATCTTCAGTTCTCTGGCCTGTGGTTGGTTATTTCCAGGTTGATTTCCTGCTATAATGTTACTGTTTACTATTCTCCATTATAAACTGGGTAGATTGAAGTCTCCAAGGAAGATAATATCTGGTACTGGGTTTGCTAGGTTATCAAGGACATTCTCTATTTTGTGGATCTGTTCAGTGAATTCCTCAACTGTTGCATCTGGCGGTTTGTATATTAGAATAATAATTAGATTTATATTCTCTACCTTGATTCCAAGTACCTCTACCACCTCATTTGTCAAGTTCAGGAGCTCTATGCATGCCAGCTCCTCTTTAATATACAGACCTACTCCTCCACTTGACCTAATTACTCTGTCCCATCTATATAGATTATAATTTGGGATCCAGATTTCAATATCCATGTGGTCTTTTGTGTGGGCCATTTATGAACTTAACTTTATTTCCTGACTTTGACTTTAGGCCTTGTATGTTTTGAAATATGAATGATTTAACATATTGCGTGTCACTTCTTGTGGGCTTTGGAAGTCCCCCCCCCCCTCTCCACCCAGGTCCAGGGTGTGTTGTTTTGGTAGTGGTTCGTCCAGTGTTGGTAGTAGGACGGGTGTTGTGTGGTGTTGCACCTGTGTGCTTGTTGATGACTTGTATTCCAGTCTTGTGGGTATCTCCCCTCCCCTGGGGAGCCGGTGGCTGGACGCGTGATCCTGTGGTCCCAGGTTCAATCCCAGGCGCCGGCAAGAAACAATGGAAACAATGGCAGAGTTTCTTTCAGCCTGTTGCCTAGCAGTAAATAGGTACATGGGAGTTAGTCAGCTGTCACGGGCTGCTTCCTGGGGGGTGGAGGCCTGGTCGAGGACCGGGCCGTGGGGACACTAAAGCCCCAAAATCATCTCAAGATAATTTCCCCTCTGTAATCCTGTAGTGGTTCCATCTGACTGTTCCTCTCTCTTATATGTTCTACTCTGTTTCTGCCTTCCTTTTAAAAATGACGTGATGGCTTGATCACGTCATTATTTGACAACGCAACGTTACGATCACGTGACAGTTTGACGACAATCAACGGGACGTCAATAATGACGTGAGGGTTGGATGTGATAGCGACGGTCAGCAGGTGAGCTGTGTGGCTACACCCGCGGCGGCTCCGTTATCAGTTCCTCGCTATCTTACACCTGTAAAGTCTGCCAGGTTCACAGGATGGGGGGGGGATGGGGAGGGGGGGAGACAAGCAGGGCCAAAAATATAAGTGGTATCAGTTTTCCGAGTGGGGCTGCAATGCTGATTTACTGCCTGAGTGTGTTGGAGGGTGTTGGAGGGTGTTGGAGGGTGTTGGAGGGTGTTGGAGAGTGTTGGAGGATGTTGGAGGGTGTTGGAGGGTGTTGGAGAGTGTTGGAGGGTGTTGGAGGGTGTTGGAGTGTTGGAGGGTGTTGGAGGGTGTTGGAGAGTGTTGGAGGGTGTTGGAGGGTGTTGGAGGGTGTTGGAGGGTGTTGGAGAGTGTTGGAGGGTGTTGGAGAGTGTTGGAGGGTGTTGGAGGGTGTTGGAGGGTGTTGGAGTGTGTTGGAGGGTGTTGGAGAGTGTTGAAGGGTGTTGGAGAGTGTTGAAGGGTGTTGGAGTGTGTTGGAGGGTGTTGGAGGGTGTTGGAGAGTGTTGGAGGGTGTTGGAGGGTGTTGGAGAGTGTTGGAGAGTGTTGGACTGTGTTGGAGGGTGTTGGAGTGTGTTGGAGGGTGTTGGAGAGTGTTGGAGGGTGAGACTGTGTTGGAGGGTGTTGGAGGGTGTTGGAGGGTGTTGGAGAGTGTTGGAGGGTGAGACTGTGTTGGAGGGTGTTGGAGGGTGTTGGAGAGTGTTGGAGGGTGTTGGAGAGTGTTGGAGGGTGTTGGAGGGTGTTGGAGAGTGTTGGAGGGTGTTGGACTGTGTTGGAGGGTGTTGGAGTGTGTTGGAGGGTGTTGGAGGGTGTTGGAGAGTGTTGGAGGGTGAGACTGTGTTGGAGGGTGTTGGAGGGTGTTGGAGGGTGTTGGAGGGTGTTGGAGAGTGTTGGAGGGTGTTGGAGAGTGTTGGAGGGTGTTGGACTGTGTTGGAGGGTGTTGGAGTGTGTTGGAGGGTGTTGGAGGGTGTTGGAGAGTGTTGGACTGTGTTGGAGGGTGTTGGAGGGTGTTGGAGGGTGTTGGAGAGTGTTGGACTGTGTTGGAGGGTGAGACTGTGTTGGAGGGTGAGACTGTGTTGGAGGGTGAGACTGTGTTGGAGGGTGTTGGAGGGTGAGACTGTGTTGGAGGGTGTTGGACTGTGTTGGAGGGTGTTGGAGGGTGTTGGAGGGTGAGACTGTGTTGGAGGGTGTTGGACTGTGTTGGAGGGTGTTGGAGGGTGAGACTGTGTTGGAGTGTGTTGGACTGTGTTGGAGGGTGTTGGAGGGTGTTGGAGAGTGAGACTGTGTTGGAGGGTGAGACTGTGTTGGAGGGTGAGACTGTGTTGGAGGGTGAGACTGTGTTGGAGGGTGAGACTGTGTTGGGGGTGTTGGACTGTGATGGAGGGTGAGACTGTGTTGGAGGTGTTGGACTGTGTTGGAGTGTGTTGGACTGTGTTGGAGGGTGTTGGACTGTGTTGGAGTGTGTTGGACTGTGTTGGAGGGTGTTGGAGTGTGTTGGACTGTGTTGGAGGGTGTTGGATTGTGTTGGAGGGTGTTGGACTGTGTTGGAGTATGTTGGAGTGTGTTGGAGGGTGTTGGACTGTGTTGGAGTATGTTGGAGTGTGTTGGAGGGTGTTGGACTATGATGGACTGTGTTGGAGGGTGTTGGAGTGTGTTGGAGTGTGTTGGACTGTGTTGGACTGTGTTGGACTGTGATGGACTGTGTTGGAGGGTGTTGGAGTGTGTTGGACTGTGTTGGAGGGTGTTGGATTGTGTTGGAGGGTGTTGGACTGTGTTGGAGTATGTTGGAGTGTGTTGGAGGGTGTTGGACTATGATGGACTGTGTTGGAGTATGTTGGAGTGTGTTGGAGGGTGTTGGACTGTGATGGACTGTGTTGGAGGGTGTTGGAGTGTGTTGGAGAGTGTTGGACTGTGCTGGAGGGTTTTGGAGGGTGTTGGAGGGTGTTCCGAACACACTCCAACGAAACACTCTCCAGGTATGTTGCGTTGAGGTCCGTGTTGGGGTGAGGCGGCCGGGAGAGCTGCTCTAGAGGGTCCCTGAAGCTGGAGGTGTCAGGGCCAGCAGGAAGCCCTGGCCCGGTCCATCAGTGGGGGCGTCACAATGGCCCGGTCCATCAGTGGGGGCGTCACAATGGCCCGGTCCATCAGTACGGGCGTCACAATGGTGCGGTCCATCAGAACGGGCGTCACAATGGCGCGGTCCATCAGAACGGGCGTCACAATGGCATGGTCCATCAGTACGGGCGTCACAATGCCCCGGTCCATCAGTGTGGGCGTCACAATGGCGCGGTCCATCAGTGTGGGCGTCACAATGCCCCGGTCCATCAGTACGGGCGTCACAATGGCCCGGTCCATCAGTGTGGGCGTCACAATGCCCCGGTCCATCAGTACGGGCGTCACAATGGCCCGGTCCATCAGTGTGGGCGTCACAATGGCGCGGTCCATCAGTGTGGGCGTCACAATGGCGCGGTCCATCAGTGTGGGCGTCACAATGGCGCGGTCCATCAGTGTGGGCGTCACAATGGCCCGGTCCATCAGTGTGGGCGTCACAATGGCCCGGTCCATCAGTACGGGCGTCACAATGCCCCGGTCCATCAGTGTGGGCGTCACAATGCCCCGGTCCATCAGTACGGGCGTCACAATGCCCCGGTCCATCAGTACGGGCGTCACAATGCCCCGCTGAGCCTCCACACACACTACAAAACTGCCCCAACAACATAATTATCTCCTCTAATACTATTCATACCGCGTAAATATACCGGTCGACACACATTATCTCGCTCTTCCTCTCGTAAAACAAAATTGTGATGTATCATTTTTATGACTGTCGGCGGAGGTGGCAGGGCGCAGGGAGAGTGACTGTAAGACTGTCGTCAACAGTTGCCACACTAGTGGCAAGTGCTGGCAGCGAGGCAACTACACTAACTGCTCACCACAACAACGTAGACAAACGCCATGATGATAATATACTATAATTGCAGATAACGATACAAGTCAGTTCACTACTGTGGTATCACACTAGGGCCACCCCTACCTTCCCACCTTCTCCAAACTACGGGCCGCGAGGCCCAGTTATTAGACCTTTCAGACCAGTTGGCATGAGGTACCTGGAGCTTTGCAATTACTTTATTCACTCTCGTATTCTTGAAGATATCCTCACAGTATACCCAAAATTTGCCAGTGCCGGCTACTAAACATATGGCCCTGTATGACTAACCATCCTGCGAGATGGGGACTTGTATTACCACTGCTGCCTTATTCAATCTTGTGGTGTTGATATCCTCAAAATGCATCCGGAGTCTGCCAGTGCAGACTGCCTATCACATGCCTCTGTATGACTAACCATCCTGTGTGATGGGGATTTTTTAGCATCACCTAGTTAGCTTTTTTGACACACTGTACTCCACTTCATATAGTCTAGGGTAGCTGCACTAATGCAGATGTACCTCATGTATTATAAAAAAAAAAAAAAAAAAAAAAAAAAAAAAAAAAAAAAAAAGGGCCACACCTGTCCGCTCCAAGACTGTATCTGGTCTTCGGCAACTTTACATATATGTACCAAAATAAATTATTTTCCGTCGATTTTCTCCACCAAACATGGTCGTCCAGTAGCCACGGCCAGTTACTGAACTGTTTTCTTGGGGCGTGTTTGTTTTCCTCGTCGCATGCCACACAATTGGCCAAATTTCAGGTAAACATTGGAAAAATTACAGTAAATAAAATTACTCTATATAAATAAAAATGTAAATGTTCGTTTGTTCAAAATCGCTACTCTCTGACTGGTCTTCACCGATTGCTTTGAAATTTTGACAGAACGTTGCATTCGAATACGCACTTATTTGTATATACCTACTAAATAGATGCCACACCTGTGACAGGTAAAAACATGTTTTTTTTTTTAAAACCAGAGCCATCTGTTAGATGAAAAGGCAACACACACGTTATACAAAATATGTTACGATTCCATTTCAATGTTGCATTGATAAATTGATTTTTCATAGATTTTGATTTATTTTAATTTTGATTGAATTATTTTGTGTGACATTGCGTTGGAATTGAGCTGTGTTGTTTACCATATCGTTCATTTTGTGAGTATAGTTTATTTGTTTATTTTTTCATTGTTTTTCATTTCGTTTTTTTAACTGTTCTAATTATTGTTCTGTGATGGAAACATCAGATCATTTGGGAATGCATCAGACGAGGAAGTGGGGAATGGTGGGGAGGACGAGGGGTCGGGGTTGTTTGAGTATATGTATGTATATATGTGTATGTATGAGGAACTCGATAAATAATATGTATGAACAACTCGACAAATAATAATAATAATAAAATAAAGAGCCATAAACAGAACAACATGTGTGGAAGCATCGGAGTGTGTATATATGAATGCTACACAGTATTCATCTATGGACATCCATATATGGTGAAACACATGTGAAGAACCTCTCACACACTCACAGCTCCCTGACAAGAGGGAGCCAGCTCAGCTTAGCTGCCAACACCCACACATGGTGTCAGCAAGGCGGACAGCCCGCCTGCTTTCATACCTCTCACTATTTCCCACTTCTATACTTCCCTTTACCTATGCCTCTCCTTCCTCTTTACTCCCCCCCCCCTCCCCCTCCAAAAAAAAAGGGTCGGGGGAGTGGGGAATGGTTGGGAGGACGAGGGGACAGGGGGAGGGGGGACAGGGGGAGGGGGGACAGGGGGAGGGGGGACAGGGGGAGTGGGGAATGGATGAGGGGACAGGGGGAGGGGGGACAGGGGGAGGGGGCACGGGGGATATTGCCCACAGCAACGCGTGGCCGGGTACAGCTAGTAGTAATGTAAATAAATAGCCTTCCTTTCTACTCTGCAGTAAAGTAAATGATTCTTTCGTCAGAGCATTTGCTAATGTGACGTTTGTATACATTATATATCATTTTCCAGTGTAAGCCCGGCCGGCAGCCTGTCTTTGTACTCGTCTCACTTCCCGTGTGTTCTCGATCACGATCATTACCATAAAGATCAAATAACACCTATTCATTTATATATAAAACTTATTGTTGTCTCTGGGCCGCAAAAATGTGTAAAATATACAAGTTGACCATTGTAGTGAGGCGTGTGGAGGTCCTGGGTGTGGGCCCCTGTGCTAGGGGGCCCCTGTGCTAGGGGGCCCCTGAGCGTGGGGCCCTGTGCTAGGGGGGCCCCTGAGCGTGGGGCCCTGTGCTAGGGGGGCCCCTGAGCGTAGGGCCCTGTGCTAGGGGGCCCCTGAGCGTAGGGCCCTGTGCTAGGGGGGCCCCTGAGCGTAGGGCCCTGTGCTAGGGGGGCCCCTGAGCGTAGGGCCCTGTGCAAGAGGCCCTAGGTGTCGGGCCCTGTGCTAGGGGCCCTAGGTGTCGAGCCCTGTGCTAGGGGGCCCCTGAGCGTAGGGCCCTGTGCTAGGGGGCCCCTGTGCGTGGGGCCCTGTGCTAGGGGCCCTGGGTGTGGGGCGCCTGTGCCAGAGGTACTGGGTGTGGAGCCAGAGTGTCATGAGTATTGTACTTAGGACACATTAGACATATATTGTAGTCATTAGTGCATGTACTAGTGACTATACATGTCATTAGTAACCATGTAGCAATTACCGTTCAGAATAGTAAACATAAAACATTGTATACATAGACGTTTGTCCACTATTGGTGTATGGCTCTCTACAGGTGTAGAGAGTCACTCCTGACGGTGGGAGTGACCATGGTAAGTTTAACATTGTGTACTTTCATCTCAACCATTATAGCCCAACCACTTGGGCCGGACGGTGGAGCCACTGTCTCGCGTCATGCAGGTCTGTGTTCAAGCCCCGACCGTCCGGGCACCATTCCTTCCCCCCCCCCCCCCCCCCCCGTCCCATCCCATATCCGTATCCTGACCCCTTCCTAGTGCTATATAGTCGTAATGGCTTGGCGCTTACCCCTGATAATTCCCTTCCCTTCACAACCCTGACGTGAAAGATTGTGAGCCGCCGTGCTGGTTATATCACCATCACCCTGCTGGTTATATCACCATCACCGTGGGCACACTACCTCACGATGGTGGTGGCTGGAAGGCTCTCCCTCATGTTCTCTACCCCTCACATATCATCTGTAAAACGCTTTGAATACAAAACAGCAACAATTAGCTTACGACAACAGCGGCCCGAGGGTCAGTATTATGACGCTACGTGACGACTACACGTCTACAGTCAACATGACCAGACCTTCTTCAGACCTGAGACAACCCTCAGCCCCCAAGGCACCACCTGCGGCTACACCTGCGGCGGCTACGTCTGCCACCAGCGGCTACGCCTGCCACCTGCGGCTACACCTGCCTCCTGCGGCTACACCTGCCACCTGCCTTGTGAGCTGGTGGTCCAAGACCACAGTTACCGACCCATTAGGCTGACCATCTCTCAACACCTCACACGGAAATACACAACAATGACACCATTACAAAAGAACTACTTGTCAATGGCCAACATTGATTCATTTCAGTAGCAGCCAAACTTTATATATTTTTTTTTGCTTACACTTAAGTTGTTTAATTATGAAGTGAAAGAAAGTGTTGTGTGGGTGCTGGACGGACTCCTTCAGGAAGACCTCATCATGATGAAATCAGAACAAAGATCATGTAGCCATGAAGTATTCTGACCAGCAATACTCCACTAAGCTACCTAAACGGCAGCCAAGCCTGGCACCAAGCTTATCAGTCTGCTCAAGTCTAAAATTTCCCCCGTGAGAAAATCAATCATTACATGAGCTACTAAAACAAATTATTATACTAAGACACACCAACTGGGGGATGTGAAGCATGTTACTGATGGTGAACACTGACCCATACTAACCATGTTACTGATGGTGAACACTGACCCATACTAACCATGTTACTGATGGTGAACACTGACCCACACTAACCATGTTACTGATGGTGAACACTGACCCACACTAACCGTGTTACTGATGGTGAACACTGACCCATACTAACCATGTTACTGATGGTGAACACTGACCCACACTAACCATGTTACTGATGGTGAACACTGACCCACACTAACCATGTTACTGATGGTGAACACTGACCCATACTAACCATGTTACTGATGGTGAACACTGACCCATACTAACCATGTTACTGATGGTGAACACTGACCCATACTAACCGTGTTACTAATAGTGAACATTTATCACTTACAAACAGTAGTGACAGCAATAACGACGTGAATTAATTAATAGCTGACTAAGGCGCAGGTATTAACGGCACCATGGTTAATGATCAACAGGTGTGTCAGGCCACATGTGTACTGACCAAACCAGTCCCCATGCTCGGTGGAGGAGATTTCAGCAAATTCAACTTCAATAATAAACAGATAAACTGGGAGCAAATAAACCAGGACTTCACAGAAATAAGCTGGGGAGAACAGCTAGAAAATACAAACCTGAACCAGTGCCTGGAAAAAAATAAGCTCAGTAGCACTAGAAATATGTTCAAACCGCATACCCCTAAGAAAAAAGAGAAAGAGATGCAGATTGGAACGGGAACGTCGTTCCTTATATAGGCGAAGAAAACGAATCGCGGAACAACTTGAGAGTCGCACCCTATCTCAAGAACGGCAAAGAAGGTTAGGTAGAGAAATAGAAACAATTGAACTCAAGCTACAAGAATCATACAAAACCCAGGAGAGGCAAAGAGAGCAAAAGGCCATCAGTGAAATAGAGAGTATCGGGCCCCTGATATGAAATAGAGAGTAAATCTAGTATCGGGCCCCTGCGAAAGGGAGATGGAACTTTCACCGATGACAACAAAGAAATGAGCGAGTTACTGAGGAAGCAGTACGACTCTGTTTTCAGCGAGCCACTAAATGCACTAAAGATTGATAACCCAAATTAATATTTCATGGATATGATACCAACATCAAATCATATATCAGACGTCACCCTATCTCCACTGGATTTTGAAGAAGCCATAAACAGTATGCCTATGCACTCTGCACCAGACCCGGATTCTTGGAACTCCATACTCATCAAGAACTGTAAAAAAACACTATCGCAGGACCTTCACATTCTTCTGAGACAAAGCCTAGATACTGGCGTTATCCCTGACATACTAAAAACAGTAAAGATAGCACCACTCCATAAAGGAGGAAATAAGGTAGAGGCAAAAAATTAGACCGATAGCACTAACATGGCACATCATAAAAATCTTTGAGAGAGTACTAAGAAGTAAGATCACAAAATATATGGAATCACAGCATCTCCATAACCCCGGACAACATGGTTTCAGAACAGGGCGCTCTTGCCTGTCGCAGTTGCTGGACCACTATGATATGGCATTAGATGCTATGGAAGACAAACAAAACGCTGATGTAATTTACACAGATTTCGCAAAAGCCTTCGACAAATGTGACCATGGTGTTATTGTACATAAAATGAGTTCAAAAGGAATTACCGGAAAAATAGGCAGATGGATCTACAATTTCCTGATTACTAGAACCCAAGGTGTAATAGTCAACAAAATAAAATCCAGCCCATCAACCGTGAAGAGCTCAGTCCCCCAGGGTACTGTGCTTGCTCCAGTACTTTTTCTCATCCTCATATCGGATATAGACAAGGACACAATCTATAGTATTGTATCATCCTTTGCAGATGACACTAGGATTTTTATGAGAGTAGACAACACAGAGGACACGGCAAACCTCCAGTCAGATGTAAATCAGGTCTTTCTATGGGCTACAGAAAATAACATGGTGTTTAACGAAGATAAGTTCCAGCTCATGCGCTATGGAAAAAATGAAAATATAAAAACGGAAACCACGTACAAAACTCAGGCAAATCATAACATAGAACGAAAAGGCAATGTAAAGGATCTGGGTGTACTCATGTCGGAAGACCTTATCTTTAAAGAACACAATAAAGTAGCCGTCACAACTGCAAGAAAAATGACAGGTTGGATAACAAGAACCTTTCACACTAGAGATGCTATACCGATGATGATACTTTTCAAAACGCTTGTGCTCTCTAGAGTGGAGTACTGCTGCACAATGACAGCCCCTTTCAAAGCTGGAGAAATTGCTGACCTGGAGAGCGTGCAGAGATACTTTACTGCTAGAATCCACTCAGTAAAACATCTAAACTATTGGGACCGACTAAAGAGCCTAAATCTGTACTCCCTTGAGCGCAGGCGGGAGAGATACATAATAATTTACACGTGGAAAATATTAGAGGGGCTGGTCCCAAACCTGCACACAGAAATAACACCACATGAGACCAGAAGACATGGCAGGATGTGCAGAATACCCCAGTTGAAGAGCAGAGGTGCAACAGGTACTCTGAGAGAGAACTATCAACATCAGAGGCCCGAGACTGTTCAACACGCTTCCACTACACATAAGGGGCATAACTGGCCGACCCCTCACAGTGTTCAAGAGAGAACTGGATAAGCACCTCCAAAGGATACCTGATCAACCAGGCTGTGACTTGTATGTCAAGTTGACGTGCAGCCTGGTTGACAGTACATCAACCAGGAGGCCTGGGCGATGACCGGGCCGCAGGGACGCTAAGCCCCGAAACCATCATAAGGTAGGCAACCACAAGGTCCTGTACCCACCTGTGAACACAAATTAAACTAAAAAAACAAAAACTTTTTTGTAAACTCGCATATTAAACAGCCCAGAGCCACCTGTGTGGGAGGTAGTGGACACCATACCCGTCCTGTGAGAGGTAGTGGACACCATACCCGTCCTGTGAGAGGTAGTGGGCACCATACCCGTCCTGTGAGAGGTAGTGGACACCATACCCGTCCTGTGAGAGGTAGTGGACACCATACCCGTCCTGTGGGAGGTAGTGGACACCATACCCGTCCTGTGAGAGGTAGTGGACACCATACCCGTCCTGTGAGAGGTAGTGGACACCATACCCGTCCTGTGGGAGGTAGTGGACACCATACCCGTCCTGTGAGAGGTAGTGGACACCATACCCGTCCTGTGGGAGGTAGTGGACACCATACCCGTCCTGTGAGAGGTAGTGGGCACCATACCCGTCCTGTGAGAGGTAGTGGACACCATACCCGTCCTGTGAGAGGTAGTGGACACCATACCCGTCCTGTGAGAGGTAGTGGACACCATACCCGTCCTGTGAGAGGTAGTGGGCACCATACCCGTCCTGTGAGAGGTAGTGGACACCATACCCGTCCTGTGAGAGGTAGTGGACACCATACCCGTCCTGTGAGAGGTAGTGGACACCATACCCGTCCTGTGAGAGGTAGTGGACACCATACCCGTCCTGTGGGAGGTAGTGGGCACCATACCCGTCCTGTGAGAGGTAGTGGACACCATACCCGTCCTGTGAGAGGTAGTGGACACCATACCCGTCCTGTGGGAGGTAGTGGACACCATACCCGTCCTGTGAGAGGTAGTGGACACCATACCCGTCCTGTGAGAGGTAGTGGACACCATACCCGTCCTGTGGGAGGTAGTGGACACCATACCCGTCCTGTGAGAGGTAGTGGACACCATACCCGTCCTGTGGGAGGTAGTGGACACCATACCCGTCCTGTGAGAGGTAGTGGGCACCATACCCGTCCTGTGAGAGGTAGTGGACACCATACCCGTCCTGTGAGAGGTAGTGGACACCATACCCGTCCTGTGAGAGGTAGTGGACACCATACCCGTCCTGTGAGAGGTAGTGGGCACCATACCCGTCCTGTGAGAGGTAGTGGACACCATACCCGTCCTGTGAGAGGTAGTGGACACCATACCCGTCCTGTGAGAGGTAGTGGACACCATACCCGTCCTGTGAGAGGTAGTGGACACCATACCCGTCCTGTGAGAGGTAGTGGACACCATACCCGTCCTGTGAGAGGTAGTGGACACCATACCCGTCCTGTGAGAGGTAGTGGACACCATACCCGTCCTGTGAGAGGTAGTGGGCACCATACCCGTCCTGTGAGAGGTAGTGGACACCATACCCGTCCTGTGAGAGGTAGTGGACACCATACCCGTCCTGTGAGAGGTAGTGGACACCATACCCGTCCTGTGAGAGGTAGTGGGCACCATACCCGTCCTGTGAGAGGTAGTGGACACCATACCCGTCCTGTGGGAGGTAGTGGACACCATACCCGTCCTGTGAGAGGTAGTGGGCACCATACCCGTCCTGTGAGAGGTAGTGGACACCATACCCGTCCTGTGAGAGGTAGTGGACACCATACCCGTCCTGTGAGAGGTAGTGGACACCATACCCGTCCTGTGAGAGGTAGTGGGCACCATACCCGTCCTGTGAGAGGTAGTGGACACCATACCCGTCCTGTGAGAGGTAGTGGACACCATACCCGCTCTATATACATCATAATGATACATTGTAAATAATACAATGACGGTACAGGAGGAACACTATGGATGAAACATGTTTAAGACTTTAAAAGCGAAGCATGAAGAGGTCTTGAGAGGAGGTGGAACTGCGCCTTTAACTGTCTGGCTCCGACTCCTTAACTGGCAATTACGTCTAACTTACTGCACACTTTCTACATGCACTTCCAAACTTGCAAGGAAAAAAGTCAACCGCGTTCCTCTGACATTTAATTAAAAGTGTATGTCACAGTTGACGCTGATGAGAGTCAGCTGTCAATAGAGCCACTTTGCAGCCGTCAATAGAGCCACGTCGCAGCCGTCAATAGAGCCACTTTGCAGTCGTCGATAGAGCCAATTTGCAGACGTCAATAGAGCCACTTCGCAGCCGTCAATAGAGCCACTTTGCAGCCGTCAATAGAGCCACTTTGCAGACATCAATAGAGCCACTTTGCAGACGTCAATAGGGCCACTTTGCAGACGTCAATAGAGCCACTTTGCAGACGTCAATAGAGCCACTTTGCAGACGTCAATAGAGCCACTTTGCAGACGTCAATAGAGCCACTTTGCAGACATCAATAGAGCCACTTTGCAGACGTCAATAGAGCCACTTTGCAGACGTCAATAGAGCCACTTTGCAGACGTCAATAGAGCCACTTTGCAGACGTCAATAGAGCCACTTTGCAGACGTCATGAGCTGCTCACCACACACCTGCTCACCACACACCTGCTCACCACACACCTGCTCACTACACCCCTGCTCACTACACCCCTGCTCACCACACACCTGCTCACCACACACCTGCTCACTACACACCTGCTCACCACACACCTGCTCACCACACACCTGCTCACTACACCCCTGCTCACCACACACACCTGCTCACTACACACACCTGCTCACCACACACCTGCTCACCACACACCTGCTCACTACACCCCTGCTCACCACACACCTGCTCACCACACACCTGCTCACTACACCCCTGCTCACCACACACACCTGCTCACTACACACACCTGCTCACCACACACCTGCTCACCACACACCTGCTCACTACACCCCTGCTCACCACACACCTGCTCACCACACACCTGCTCACTACACCCCTGCTCACCACACACACCTGCTCACTACACACACCTGTTCACTACACACCTGCTCACCACACACCTGCTCACCACACACCTGCTCACTACACCCCTGCTCACCACACACACCTGCTCACTACACACACCTGCTCACTACACACCTGCTCACCACACACCTGCTCACCACACACCTGCTCACCACACACCTGCTCACCACACACCTGCTCACTACACCCCTGCTCACTACACCCCTGCTCACCACACACCTGCTCACCACACACCTGCTCACTACACACCTGCTCACCACACACCTGCTCACCACACACCTGCTCACTACACCCCTGCTCACCACACACCTGCTCACCACACACCTGCTCACCACACACCTGCTCACCACACACCTGCTCACATTCCACCTCACATCTGCACACTTCACACAAGTGTTATATAATTATATGAAGGTATTCCTGACTCACCCACCATAAATCACGTTAATATTAGAGTGACAGCTGTAATGACATGCGCTGTGCTGACACAATGTGTTATCACATTGTGGTATCACTGTGTGTGTGTGTGTGTAATTACCTAAGTGTAATTACCTAAGTGTAGTTACAGGATGAGAGCTACGCTCGTGGTGTCCCGTCTTCCCAGCACTCTTTGTCATATAACGCTTTGAAACTACTGACGGTCTTGGCCTCCACCACCTTCTCACTTAACTTGTTCCAACCGTCTACCACTCTATTTGCGAAGGTGAATTTTCTTATATTTCTTCGGCATCTGTGTTTAGCTAGTTTAAATCTATGACCTCTTGTTCTTGAAGTTCCAGGTCTCAGGAAGTCTTCCCTGTCGATTTTGTCAATTCCTGTTACTATTTTGTATGTAGTGATCATATCACCTCTTTTTCTTCTGTCTTCTAGTTTTGGCATATTTAATGCTTCTAACCTCTCCTCGTAGCTCTTGCCCTTCAGTTCTGGGAGCCACTTAGTAGCATGTCTTTGCACCTTTTCCAGTTTGTTGATGTGCTTCTTAAGATATGGGCACCACACAACAGCTGCATATTCTAGCTTTGGCCTAACAAAAGTCATGAACAATTTCTTTAGTATATCGCCATCCATGTATTTAAATGCAATTCTGAAGTTAGAAAGCATAGCATAGGCTCCTTGCACAATATTTTTAATGTGGTCCTCAGGTGATAGTTTTCTATCTAGAACCACTCCTAGATCTCTTTCTTTATCAGAATTCTTTAAAGATTTCTCACATAATATATAGGTTGTGTGGGGTCTATGTTCTCCTATTCCACATTCCATAACATGACATTTATTAACATTAAATTCCATTTGCCAAGTGGTGCTCCATATACTTATTTTGTCCAGGTCTTTTTGAAGGGCATGACAGTCATCTAAATTTCTTATCCTTCCTATTATCTTAGCATCATCAGCAAACATGTTCATATAATTCTGTATACCAACTGGTAGATCATTTATGTACACAATAAACATCACTGGTGCAAGAACTGAACCCTGTGGTACTCCACTTGTGACATTTCTCCATTCTGATACATTGCCTCTGATTACTGCCCTCATTTTTCTATCAGTCAGAAAATTTTTCATCCATGATAGAAGCTTACCTGTCACCCCTCCAATATTTTCCAGTTTCCAGAACAACCTCTTATGTGGAACTCTGTCGAAAGCCTTTTTTAGGTCCAGATAGATGCAGTCAACCCAACCATCTCTTTCCTGTAATATCTCTGTGGCTCGATCATAGAAACTGAGTAAATTCGATACACAGGATCTTCCAGATCGAAAACCATACTGTCTGTCTGATATTATATCATTTCTCTCTAGGTGTTCTACCCATTTAGTTTTGATTAGTTTTTCCAATACTTTCACTATTACACTTGTCAATGATACAGGTCTATAATTGAGGGGGTCTTCCCTGCTGCCACTTTTGTAGATTGGAACTATGTTAGCCTGTTTCCACACGTCTGCTACGATTCCTGTACACAGGGATGCCTGAAAGATCAGGTGAAGTGGAATGCTGAGCTCAGATGCACATTCTCTCAGAACCCATGGTGAAACGCCATCTGGGCCAGCTGCTTTGTTCTTACCGAGCTCCTTGAGCATTTTTTCCACTTCGTCTCTAGACACCTCTATGTGTTCTATGTTGTTCTCTGGAATTCTTATTGTATCTGGTTCCCTAAAGATTTCATTTTGTACAAACACACTTTGGAACTTTTCGTTTAGTGTTTCACACATTTCCTTTTCATTTTCCGTGAATCTATTTCCCATTTTCAACCTCTGAATATTATCCTTTACCTGCAATTTGTTGTTTATGAATTTATAGAATAGACCTGGTTCTGTTTTACATTTGTCCGCAATCCCTTTTTCAAAATTTCTTTCTGCCTCTCTCCTCACTGCCGTGTAGTTGTTTCTCGCATCTTTGTATCGCTGGTATGTTTGGGGGTTCGGCCTCTTCCTGTATTGATTCCATTTTTGTGTCTTTCGGTCTCTAGCCCTCTCGCAATTTCTATTGGACCAATCCTGTTTCCTTGTTCTGCACCGTGTGTGTGTGTGTGTGTGTGTGTGTGTGTGTGTGTGTGTGTGTGTGTGTGTGCGTGTGTGTGTGTGCGTGTGTGTGTGTGCGTGTGTGTGTGTGTGTGTGTGTGCGTGTGTGTGTGCGTGTGTGTGTGTGTGTGCGTGTGTGTGTGTGCGTGTGTGTGTGTGTGTGTGTGCGTGTGTGTGTGTATGTGTGTGTGTGTGTGTGTGTGTGTGTGTGTATGTGTGTGTGTGTGTGTGTATGTGTACTCACCTATATGTACTCACCTATATGTGCTTGCAGGATCGAGCATTGACTCTTGGATCCCGCCTTTCTAGCTATCGGTTGTTTACAGCAATGACTCCTGTCCCATTTCCCTATCATACCTAGTTTTAAAAGTATGAATAGTATTTGCTTCCACAACCTGTTCCCCAAGTGCATTCCATTTTTCTACTACTCTCACGCTAAAAGAAAACTTCCTAACATCTCTGTGACTCATCTGAGTTTCCAGTTTCCACCCATGTCCCCTCGTTCTGTTATTATTACGTGTGAACATTTCATCTATTTCCACTTTATCAATTCCCCTGAGTATTTTATATGTCCCTATCATATCTCCTCTCTCCCTTCTTTTCTCTAGTGTCGTTAGGTTCAGTTCCTTCAGCCGCTCTTCATATCCCATCCCTCGTAACTCTGGGACAAGCCTCGTCGCAAACCTCTGAACCTTCTCCAGTTTCTTTATGTGTTTCTTCAGGTGGGGGCTCCATGATGGCGCGGCATACTCTAAGACGGGTCTCACGTAGGCAGTGTAAAGTGCCCTAAAAGCTTCCTCATTTAGGTTTCTGAATGAAGTTCTAATTTTCGCCAGTGTAGAGTACGCTGCTGTCGTTATCCTATTTATATGTGCCTCAGGAGCTAGATTAGGTGTCACATCCACTCCCAGGTCTCTTTCTCGAATCGTTACAGGTAGGCTGTTCCCCTTCATTGTGTACTGTTCCTTTGGTCTCCTGTCACCTGATCCCATTTCCATAACTTTACATTTACTGGTGTTAAACTCCAGTAGCCATTTCCCTGACCATCTCTGCAGCCTGTTTAAGTCCTCTTGGAGGATCCTACAATCCTCGTCTCTCACAACTCTTCTCATTAATTTTGCGTCATCTGCAAACATTGACATGTATGATTCCACTCCTGTAAACATATCATTTACGTAAATTAGAAAGAGGATTGGTCCCAGCACCGATCCTTGAGGTACTCCACTTGTTACTGTTCGCCAGTCCGACTTTTCGCCCCTTACCATTACCCTCTGGCTCCTTCCTGTTAGGTAGTTCTTCACCCATACTAGGGCCTTTCCGCTTACTCCTGCCTGCCTCTCAAGTTTGTATAGCAGTCTCATGTGCGGTACCGTATCAAAGGCCTTTTGGCAGTCAAGAAATATGCAGTCTGCCCAGCCTTCTCTGTCCTGCCTTATCCTTGTTACTTTATCATAGAATTCTAAAAGGTTTGTTAGGCATGATTTCCCTGTCCAGAACCCATGTTGGTGCTTGTTTACAAACCCAATGCTCTCCAGGTGCTCAACAAGTCTTAGCCTAATTATTCTTTCAAGTATTTTGCAGGGGATGCTTGTCAGTGATACGGGTCTGTAGTTAAGTGCCTCCTCCCTATCCCCCTTTTTGAAAATCGGTACGACATTTGCCTCCTTCCAGCAACTGGGCAATTCTCCCGACATAAGTGACTCATTGAAGATCATTGCCAGAGGCACGCTGAGAGCCTGCGCTGCCTCTTTAAGTATCCACGGTGATACTTTGTCTGGTCCAACAGCTTTATTTGCATCCAGTGTTGTCAACTGTTTCATTACATCCTCTGCTGTCACCTCTATATCTGATAGTCTTTCATCTTGGGTAATCTCTTCTAACAATGGGAGCTGCTCAGGCTCGGTAGTGAACACTCCATGGAATTTTGCATTCAGTACCTCGCAGATTTCCTTGTCGCTTTCTGTATATGCCCCTTCTGTTTTCCTCAGTCTTGTCACTTGGTCATTTACCGACATCTTCCTTCTTATATGGCTATGTAGTAATTTTGGTTGCTTTTTCGCTTTGACTGCAATATCGTTCTCATAATTTCTTTCCGACACTCGTCTTATGTTAATGTAATCATTCCTAGCTCTGTTACATCTAATCCTGTTGTCCTCTGTCCTTTGTCTTCTGTACTTCCTCCACTCCCTCCTGCTTCTCACCTTTGCTTCCTGACACTGTCTATTAAACCATGGGTTATTATATTCCCTCCTGCTTTTTTTCTTTATTGTTGGAATAAATCTATCTTCAGCCTCCTTGCATTTCAATATGACTTGGGTCATCATACCTTGCACTGTTTTTCCTCTAAGTTCTTCCTCCCACTGCACTTCTCCCAGGTAGTCCCTTATCCTTCTGTAGTCCCCTTTTCTGTAATCAAGTCTCCTTTCCCGGACCTCTTGTCCTTTGGTCACAATTTTAAGCTCCATCATGTTGTCAAAGGCTAGGACACAATGGTCACTAGCTCCTAGTGGTATTTCATGTTCCAACTGCTCGATGTCTTCTACATTCTGAGTGATAATGAGATCTAATAGGCTGGGCGTATCCCCTCCTCTTTCCCTAGTATCTTCTTTCACATGCTGTGTTAGGAAATTCCTGTCAATAACGTCTACCAGCTTCGCTCCCCAGGTCTCCTCCCCGCCATGGGGATTCCTCGTTTCCCAATCTATCTCTCCATGATTTAGGTCCCCCATGACCAGCAGCTTCGCTCTCATTCTATGCGCTAAAGTTGCTGCCCTCTGCAGTTCATCCATACATGTCTTGTTGCTGTCCTCGTACTCCTGCCTGGGCCTTCTACTGTTTGGTGGGGGATTGTAGAGTATCAAGATTACAATCTTCTTCCCATCCACTGTCAGGGTTCCATGTATGAAGCTTGTGCTTTCATTGGTACCCGGATTTTCCAGCTCATCAAACTTCCATTTCCGCTTTATTAGTAGTGCCACTCCACCTCCCTGTCTCTGTGTCCTTTCTTTTCTTATCACTTATCATTTTCTTATCTTATTATCTTTCTTGTGTGTGTGTGTATGTGTGTGTGTGTGTGTGTGTGTGTATGTGTGTGTGTGTATGTGTGTGTGTGTGTGTATGTGTGTGTGTGTGTGTGTGTGTGTATGTGTGTGTGTATGTGTGTGTGTGTGTGTGTGTGTGTGTGTGTGTGTGTGTGTGTGTGTGTGTGTATGTGTGTGTGTGTGTGTGTGTGTGTGTGTGTGTGTGTGTGTATGTGTGTGTATGTGTGTGTGTGTATGTGTGTGTGTGTGTGTGTGTGTGTGTGTGTGTGTGTGTGTGTGTGTGTGTGTGTGTGTGTGTGTGTGTACTCACCTAGTTGTACTCACCTAGTTGTGTCTGCAGGATCGAGCATTGACTCTTGGATCCCGCCTTTCGAGCATCGGTTGTTTACATCAATGACTCCTGTCCTATTTCCCTATCATACCTGGTTTTAAAATTATGAATAGTATTTGCTTCCACAACCTGTTCCTGAAGTGCATTCCATTTCCCCACTACTCTCACGCTAAAAGAA